>NC_057808.1:261872758-261882917 GCF_018294505.1 Triticum aestivum
CGCCCCATCCACGGCCGCAGATCCGCATCGTCGACACCATCCTTAACCCAACCACCGGAGCAGCTTCTGACGCCCCGTCCACGGCCGCAGATCCACGTCGTCGACACCATCCTTAACCCAACCACCGGAGCAGCTTCACCTACGCCCTCGTCCACGGCCACAAATCCGCTTCGCCCACACCGTAGTCCACCCTACCGGAGCCGCTCCACAAACACCCTACTCGACGGTTCTAGATCTCCTTACCGGACCCCGATAGCCAGCCCAGCGTCATCACCCTCGACGTTTCTAACCTGATTCCCACCGTCTGGAGAGATGCCAAGCACCCGCCACAGCCTAGGTACTTGTCACCTTTAACCCGCCCAGCATCACCTGCCCGATGTACTTCAAATATACTAACCGGTCGCTGTTACCTGTTATGCAGCTGGCAAAAACTACAAGGACGATGTTTCTTCTAGATCCAACAGCTTGGCCAACCAAGATCCTGGACTGAGGCATTGCTATGATCTTGTAAGCGCGTCTCTCTCTTTTATTGTTCTGTGCCTGCCAGCGTGCTTTGCTAGGATTTTCGACCAGTAATCCCTTTGTGCAGACAATGATTTCTACTACTGGCTGCTAAATTAGATATGTAGATGTCATACATGATACTACCTCGTACCTTCGTTCCTAAATATAAGTCTTTCTAGAGATTCCACTATAGGCTACATACGGAGCAAAATGAGTGAATCTACACTCGAAAATGCATCTATATACATCTGTATGTCGTCCATACTGGAATCTCTACAAAGACATATATTTAGGAACAGGGGCAGTACATTACACAAAATCGTAGGTGGCATGTAGGAATTCCAGTGCACTACATTAGGCTCCCTTAGAGTGCCTGCTAGTCCAGCATACAGAGTCATGGCTAGTTTATGGTACGCACACAATCGTTAAATGGTGGTTTAAATATGCGCAAGGGATATGCAATGTAGTATCATGTAGAGATGTCTGAAATTAGCCGTGCCAACTTGCAGATAGGGTTACACAATGAAAAAGTACAAGATGTATGTGGCAATTTCATGGAACATCGCAAAAAAAGGAGAGGCAGCGGTGAGCCTATACAGTGTGCTATGGTATGTCACTCCTCCATTGCAATCATCGTGACATGTTATTTGTATGCCAGTTCTATTAGCCAAGTTTCTTAGGGACAGTTATTACGAGTTATCCTAAGAAAATAAGCACCTGTGAATATAAGCTCCATGTAATAAGCCAACCAGTTCTTTTCATTGCGTTTTCAGCTTATCTTTGGTATGATCAGTGGAAAGTCTAGATTGCATTATATATTTTTCATTTTGCTGCCCATATGGAAATTAATTTGACTTGCAAACATCACAAATTGAACCCAGTGCAGTAATTAATATGATAGGAAAACAGACCATCACTATTTGTTCAAAATGCAAATACAAAGATACCATCTACTTGGCACAATCTACTTTGGTCAATGTTTTCCATAAAGATCCCATTGCCTAATTTAAACGTAGAATGCATGACCCACATTTAAATGAAGAACAATTATTTATTGAAATTCGATGGTCCAAGTGGCTGGTTATTATCGTATAGCAGCACCACCCGAAAGCATCATATAGCAGCAGCAGCTCATAGCAACTCATCATACAGCAGCAGCAGTCTGCAATTCATCATATACCAGCAGCAGCTCATAGCAATTCATCATATAGCAGCAGCAGGAGTAGCTCATAGCAAGTCATCATATAGCAGCAGCAGGAGCAGCTCATAGCAATTCATCATATAGCAGCAGCAGGAGCAGCTTGTAGCAACTCATCATATAGCAGCAGCAGCAGCTCATAGCAATTCATCATATAGCAGCAGCAGCTCATAGCAACTCATCATACAGTAGCAGCAGCTCATAGCAATTCATCATATAGCAGCAGCAGGAGCAGCTCATAGCAATGCATCATATAGCAGCAGCAGAAGCAGCTCATAGCAATTCATCGTATAGTGGATCAGAATGAAAATTTGGCAAAAAATCAGAGGAGATCCTCACCTTGTTGGATGAGCTCATCCTTCAATAGCACCTCAAGGCCATGGCCTGGGAGGAGGGGAGGGGGAATAAGGTGCCTTCTGCCGCAGTGTGGCATCAGCCGTAGTTGTGCAGCGCCCGCCGGAGTATGCGTTGGACGAACCACAGTGGAGCAGCTGCTAGAGACCATGAGAATGAGGGGCGGCGCCAGAGGGAGGAGCAGCCAGGGAGATTTGCCCCTACCCGCCGGCCATGTAGCCTAGCTGGACATAGCATCCTCGAGGACCAGGCCAGATGGGACCAGTGGCGACGGCTCGCTGGAGGAACCCTAGTGCTGCAGGCAGGGGATCAAGGTAGAGGGAAAGGGGAGAGGAGATGCCAGCAGGCAGGGCAATGAATGCTTGTTTTTACTTGAGGGTCAGGTGTGACACGGGCATTTGCATTTTGAGTGTAATATAGGCAGACAACAGAGTCATTTCACTATTCCCCTTCCCTTCAATTTTTAGTGAGGTTCTACCCGAAACACCCCCCCTCCAAAGCGAAATTAGTTAAGCCCAAGCCCATAACTCAAAAATGACTTCTTTACATCTTTTATGGCGTATTTTGACAATATGCCCTGAAAAGGCGGAATCGAACTGGCCCTTAACCTGCAATTCAATTGTGCGTGCAATGATGAATCACTCATGCCTGCTATCTGTACATTTAGGCATCATCATACATGGCATAACCTAATACATGTGCATTCCATTGTAGAATCTGGAATATGCAATGTTTATGTTAGTTCATACGTTGCACATGATGTTTAAATGCCCCTTAAATCTGGTCAGTCAAGTGATGGTCTTTAAGCCTCCTTCTTTGCTTCTTTTCTTGATATGTAAGATTTGCTCACACATCTGTTCAATTGCTTGTTTGCATCAGCCAGCCATACTAGGACTGTTTGCTTTGATTACTTGCTGTTCTTGACCTAACACTCTAACAGAGCTTGTCAACGATTTAAACACTAAGGGCTGCTGTAGTGGGGCCTTGTCTAACTCATAGGTGACATAAAGGTTTGGCTGTACACTACAGTAGGCTCTCCAAGAGTACCTGGAGATCCAGTTCGAAGGTATGCCTAGTTTTTACATAGTGCAGACATAGTAAATGCTCATTTCATTGTGTGCAAGTGCAAGAGATGCGGCATGTTTCATTATGTGGTGTTGTTTTGTTATAATCTCATCCTTTTGTGTTCACAGACTGGAAAGTATGCATATTTATCTTCCAAGGAGACGAGTAACTAGTTTGTGTCACCTTGCAGAGGGGGTGCAATGAAGATAAGATTGAGTATTTCCAAGTACAAGATGTTAGGAAGGAGCCTTGCAAGAGAAGTAGGAGCTCGCTGAGCCTCTTCAACCTGCTAAGGTAAGTCACTGTATGCAACTCAACAGTTCAATTCCTTGTTTGTTTCAGGCATAGTTAATTTTCTCTTTTCAATTGCTTTATTTGTCCTCAGTTAATGAGATGCCCAAATAATCATGCCTGATGTTCGGTACTTGTATCACTATTAGTTGACATAATTAAAGGCCTTACCATTTAATTACTCTGCCGAAGTGTGCCTCAAGCTTTGAAGTCTATTAACCAACTATTATTGCATGAGGCTCACAATCTAGTTTATACTACGCTAATGATTGCATAGTTTTGCCTGCTGTAGTATGTTTGTATGAAACCTTCTGCTATTCATTATGCTCCCTAAGACTTTAATTGAGGCACAGAATGGCCAACTGCTTGCTTACTTATACGCAACGTGCTGTCTAAATTTGTAACTTGTCTGTGTTTTCGATTGGGCCCCAACATCATGCTCCTCTAGTGAGCTAAGAGGGATTTCTATATGCAGGCTGCACAGACTATCTTTTTTATAGTTTTAAAAATATCACCTGCTTATGCTTCATGACGTGTAACATTTTTTTTTTGAAAGTGACGTGTAACATTATTGTTAGTCCTGTTTTGCCATGTAGTACAAAATAGTGTCTCGTTCGCTTCACTGTTGTAACTATATTTTTGCCCTAGTCATGTGTACTTACAGAAACATTTCAGGATGAAGTGACATCAACACAAAGATCTGCGAGCAGTGCGGCATGGCTGTTACCGAATGATTATGGATTGGAATTGGAATGTGCTGATGTTCTCGAGCATCAACTAGAGGTGGCAAGACAACGTGTACATGATTGTCAACGTATAATCAACAAGTTGAGACTGGACATGTAGGTATTAGATGCTGGAGTCAAAAAATGAAACAAGACACTGAGGTAACCATGAAGGAATTGGAGATTTTGCAGACTGAAATTTGTGCTATTTGAATCCGGCCAATCCTATTTTCTGAAGAGATTATAGTTCAAATGGAGTTTAAGTTGATGCGCGTCCATGATGTATGAGCAGTATTTGCCCAGTGTATGTAATTTGTTGTTTGTGTATGCTTTATTATCACCTGTGCCGAACCATAATGCCCAGTGGGTATAATCGGCTGTAATTTCTTTATTGTATAGTGTAGGATTATTCTACCTTTCTATGCCTTGGTCTCTTTGTTGTATAGTGTATGCTTTTTAGAGGTGATAGTATTGAGTAGGATAATTCTTTGAATATGTTATATCGTTCAAATGGGGGCCAATTTGCCCGACCATGGCCCTTCACGGGCCGTCGGATCCATGGGCCTTCTACGTCTCGTAGGATCCATGGGCCTTCTACGTCTCGTAGGATCCATGGGCCTTCTACGTCTCGTAGGATCCATGGGCCTTCTACGTCTCGTAGGATCCATGGGCCGCTGACTCATTTATGGGTCTTGTACGGGCCTTTAATGGGCCGTAGACGGGCCTTTAATGGAAATCGTACGTTTTATGGGCTGACCATAACAGGCCGTTAATAGGCCGTATTTGGTGATGCTATGAAAATGGCCCAACAGACTAACGGTCCACAAACGGGCCGATTGTAATGACGGGCTGAATTTGGCCCAAAAGCAAAAAATGACAGTAACGGGCCGTAAGTAACCGAATGCTGCAAATGAGCCCAAGAATAAATGGGCCCTCAGAAGGCTGAAAGTTAACTTGGGCTGGAAACGGCCCAACGGAATAACGGGCCGTTAATGGGTATAAAGTGATACACTGTTCATTACAGGCCAGTTTCACCAGGGGCCGTTAATGGGTGTAAAGTAATACACTGTTCATTACGGGCCAGTTTCAGCACGGGCCGCTAATGGGCCAAGAGTTACAAAGGGCCTCATATGGGCCGAAAGACGTCATGGGCTATACATGGGCCAGAAGTGAAAACGGGCTGGAATCATATTGGATGGCCCAGATGACGCTACTGGGCCTAATTCGGATAGGGCGTAACGGGCCTTGGGTTAGCGGGCTGTAAATGGGCTATATGCGAACAGGCCATTAACAGGCTTTCCATGGGCCGGCCCGCCAGCTTTTGACCAAGTCAAACAGGCCGGCCTTTTCACAGGAATGGGCCACTGTTGGGTCGTGCCACGTGTCGACGTATCATAGGCACCTTCTGTCCAGTGAGTGGATGACAACTGTCCCAACGATGAGCCGACACGTGTTTCCTCTAGCCAATGATGATTTTACACGTGGAAAATCCCCATTGGTCGGGGCTGTTAACGGGTTATCGGATCCAAAACCTGACCCGATAGCTTAACGGCGTTCCGTTACGGTGGATGCCACGTGTCGGTCACCCTTGACGAAAGCACTTCTGTGACGCGCGATTTATCGTCATGGAAGTGGACACTTTCGTGATGATAATTTTGGTAATGTCATGGAACACTTCTACAACAGCACAGGTATGGCTATCTTGATTCTGTCATAAATTTGTCATGGATGTACATGCATGACAAAAAACGCGACCTACTGTGACAAACACGTATCATCACGGAAGTGTCTTTTTTTGTAGTGTTATCACAAACCATTGAAGAGAATATCAAAAGCTTGAGCATTGTATTGCAACATCTTCAATTCTTCCGCAGTTGCTTCATGATCCGGTTCTCTACCATCCTCAAAGAATTCACCTTGAAAGCCAATACAAACAACAACCCAAATGGCGGGGTTATGACCAAGAATATGCATTTTCATCTTATGCTTCAAACTAGCAGAATTTGCACCATTGAATGGACCTCTACGGTGACAATTACCCTCACTAGACGCCATACTCTCCTTGGTTGTGAAACCAAGGCTATGGTGAACAAAGCCATGGAAACCAAGGCTTACGGAGACCAAAGCTCGGATACCACTTGTAGGATCGAAAGTATGTTTAGAGAAGGGGTGATTAGACTACTTGACCAAATAAAACCTAAAATTTTCCCAATTTTAGTTGTAGGCAGATTTTAGCAATTATGACAAGTCAAACAGGACCCTACACATGCAATTATAAGAGTATAGCAGCGGAAAGTAAGACATTGCACTTGTAAGTAAAGGGAAGGGTTTGGAGAAAGCATGGGGACATGGTGATTTTTGGTGTGGTTCCGATAGGTGGTGCTATCGTACGTCCACGTTGATGGAGACTTCAACCCACGAAGGGTAACGGCTGCGCGAGTCCACGGAGGGCTCCAGCCATGAAGGGTCCACGAAGAAGCAACCTTGTCTATCCCACCATGGCCATCGTCCACGAAGGACTTGCCTCACTCGGGTAGATCTTCATGAAGTAGGCGATCTCCTTGCCCTTACAAACTTCTTGGTTCAACTCCACATCATGCCGTAGGCTCCCAAGCGACACCTAACCAATCTAGGAGACACCACTCTCCAAAAGGTAATAGACGGTGTGTTGATGATGAACTCCTTGCTCTTGTGCTTCAAATGATAGTCTCCCCAACACTCCACTCTCTCTCACATATTTGGCTATGGTGGAAGAAGGATTTGAGTGGAAAGCAACTTGGGGAAGGCTAGAAATCAAGGTTCAAATGATAGGAATGGAATCTCTTGATCTCAACATATGAGTATGTGGTTCTCTCTCAGAAAATGAGTAGTGGAAGTGTAGGCACGTTCTGATGGCTCTCTTACTGAGTAAGAAGGGGTGGAGGGGTATAAATAGCCTCCAGACAAAATCCAACTGTTACACACTTCTGACCCAACTCGGTGGCACCGATCAAAAATCTCGGTGGCACCGACCTCTGTAAATGATATGAACGTTAGGAATCTCGGTGGGACCGACTGGAACAACTCGGATGAACCGATGTGCAATGGTTCGGGCAAACCTCGTTTCGGGGGCACCGATTGCATCAACTCGGTCGGACTAAAGTGAAGGAATAAGGCAACAGAAAGGTTGGCACGCAGTCTCGGTGGGATGATTGCAAATCCCGATGGAACTAAAATTATTGCAACTGGTTACAAAAGGTTGGGCAGGCAAGACCGGTGGGACCGAGAACCATATCGGTTGATCTGATTTTTTTAGGGTTTGGCAGTGGCTATATCCAGATGAACTTAGTGGCTTCGGATAGGGAAATATCGATGGGGACGAGTTAGAATGTAGGGTTTGGACAGATTTGGATAGAGAAAGTGGTTGTGGGTTTTGGAGCAATATCACTAAGCACTTGAGCAAATAGATCATTAAGCAATATCTCATCCCCTTTTAATAGTATTGACTTTCCTATGGACTCAACGTGATTTTGGATCACTTAACCAAAAATGTAGAGTCTTGAGCTTTTGCCAATTCATGTCCTTAGTATTTTGAGAGGTCCACAATCACTAGTCCTTGCCATGCCAATCATTGAAAATCCTGAAATATTTAATTTAATGGACATTAGTTCAATGAGATATATGTTATTATGAATTACCAAAACCACCCGGGAATTAGCTGCACTTTCACTCTCTTTACAATTCTTTTTTTACTTTTCCACCGCAATCAATATTCCATACACACTTGCATTTAATCCTTGTAACTAGCAAGGCTAGTGAGGCTGGCAATCAACTTTCTCTTCACAATTCTCAATTTTTTGATCTTTTTTAAATTCACAATTTTTTCCAATTTTGTCTAAATTCATGATTCTTTTGTTGTTTCCAACATTTATGAACTTTGTTTAAAAAATTGTTCTTTTTTTAAACTAAAGATTGCTTTTTGTAATTTCATGATTTTCAAAAAGTTAATGGTCATCCATTTAGCCAGCTTGACCGCTTAATCAGCTTCTCCAGAAAGAGCAAGAGCTAGCGCCGAGCGGGACAAGTTTCGCTCGGGACCTTTTCACTATTTTAACCTTGTCAGAAAACTTTAGCACAAAATGAATTTCCTAGAATGTTTCACGATCTGACCTTTTTCGGAAACGCCACAAGCCGTGGCGTTTCTGCTACACTTAGACACGCCAAACCTACCCGCTTTGCTGGCCTGGTCGAGTAGCTACGTGACAACACAAAAACGGCAGGCCTTGTGACGTTACTGAAAACGCCAGCATGTGTGGTGTTGGTGACCAAATAAGAAACGCCATAGGGTGTGGCGTTTGCAGCAACATGTTTTTATTGTCACTTATCTATAAAGGGGAGCAACGCGGGTGAGTTTGGCGTGTCTAAGTGCAGTACTGCTCGTTAAAGGATAAATGGGTGTGCTTCCTACTGCATCATGCTTGACCCACTTTCTGTATTCTCACTCGTTTTCTTTATTTCAGTCTCCTTTTTTATTGTGGCATTTTTATTTTTATTTTTTAGGAACTAAAACAAAGTTCATGAATTAAAAAATATTATTATACTTTAAAATAATTCACAAATTTTAAAACATTAATGAATTTAGAAAAGGTTCATAATTATTTTAAATATTTGCAAATTTTAAAAATGTTATCAGCATTTCAAAATGTTGATGAACTAAAATAGATAATGAATTTGAAAAAATATTCATGATTTAAAAAATATATTCATATATTTAAAGATGAGAAAAGTAAAAAAGAAACAAGGAAAAAAGGAACACAAAGGAAAACAAAAAATGAAAACCCAAAAGGAAAAACAAGTAAAACCGCCAAAAAAACTTAAAGAAAAAAATCTGAACAACAGAGCCATACATGCGCTGCCCCATTGCTGAAAGAACGCTTCATGGAAGTTGCTCCAGGAAAAGCAGAGTGGGGCTGGCGCATTTTGTTGCAGGGAAGAAGAAACATGAAAGGAAAGAAGGATGGACTCCGTCCACGAGCGCTATTTCGCGCACTAAGCAAGACCATAAGAAACTCTCGTTGAAGGGAGAAGCGGGGATCGATCTGGGGTCTGCTAGGACATGGCTCACTCTGCTAGCCATTGCACCTATGTCTTGCATGTGATAAGCAGTAGGCGTGTTATAAACTTGACGCGAATGAAACCTATTTTTCCATCGGTTTTGATTTTTTTTCTGTTTTTCTTT
Source organism: Triticum aestivum (assembly GCF_018294505.1). Classification (NCBI taxonomy): domain Eukaryota; kingdom Viridiplantae; phylum Streptophyta; class Magnoliopsida; order Poales; family Poaceae; genus Triticum; species Triticum aestivum. The sequence continues at coordinate 261,882,114 of NC_057808.1, forward strand.
TTTTTGTTTGGTTTTCTTTTTTCTTCTTTATTTTTTGTTTGGTTTTATTGTCTCTTCTCCATTTTTTATTTTTCTTTAGTTTTTTCTTGTCTTTGTTTTCACTCTACATTTTTGTATATGTCAAAAGAAAAATACACATTAAACATTTTTCCAATGCCAATTTAAAATATGGTCAACATTTTTCCTCAAAAACATTTTTCGAATGCTTGATTAACATTTTGCAAATACAATATTAACATTTTTGTGAATACATGGCCAACATTTTTTTATACACACTCTTAAACATTTTCAATTTCTTGATTAACATTTTTTCAAATACAAGATTAACATGTTTTTAACACGTGATTAACACTTATTTTTACACATTTTAACATTTTTAAAATGCTTGATTAAGATTTTTCAAATACTTCATCAACATTTTTCAAATACTTTCACCTTTTTATATACATGATAAAAAATCATCATTTTTTAAATACATGGTCAATATTTTTTCTATACACAATTAAAAAATTTCAAATGATTGATTCACATTTTTTTCAAATACTTGTTTAGCATTTTATTCAAATACTTGTTTATCATATTTTGAATATATGGTCAACATTTTTCCTATACACATTTAACATTTTCCAAATGCTTGACTAACATTTTTGAAGTAATTGTTCAACATTTTTTTCAAATGCTTGCTTAACATTTTTTTCAAAATACATCATACCACCCAGGGATAGTTACCCCACATGTCTTATATACTATCATGTGATAGTATATAATACTTTATACTTCTAAATACGTTCATATACTATATCT
>NC_057808.1:261883371-261889727 GCF_018294505.1 Triticum aestivum
TCTTAAACTACATACTACACGGGAGGCGGACGAATGGCACTCGGCGACGACACACCCTGATATCTGTGTCATTGAGTTCCTGCGATGACATGGCTGCATTAAAGGCAGAATGAATTTGCTAGTTACACATACATGTCAAATACTAGATAATACATTGTGACTCCTATCCTCTGCACACATAGAGTCAATATTCTCAATAAATGTCGCTTGCGTTTGCACGCAAAAGAATACGGTGTCAGTTATAAATGTAGCAATTAACAACACATTTCTGTTGGATGGAGATGAATAATTTATCTTAGATAATTTTCTTTTAAAAGGAAAATCCTTAAGTGAGAAGTTGATGCTTACACAAACAGGAGTTAAGCTCCTTTGAGCGGGTTTGTCTTGCAAATAAACCAACCACGGTAAGTTCTAAACCCTGTATCTATTAAGGCATATCGATCCAAGTATTGTTCTTCTTTTAGATGACTCTGAAATTTTAGGGGGCGTATAGGGCATCAAGTGTTAGTTCATTAGTGGCATAAGAATGTAGTACTAAATGTTGGGGAACATAGTAATTCAAAAAATTTCCTACGATCACACAAGAACTAACTAGGAGATGCATAGCAACGAGAAGGGAAGAGTGTGTCCACGTACCCTCGTAGACCGAAATCGGAAGCGTTTAGTTAACGCGGTTGATGTAGTCGAATGTCTTCACGATCCAACCGATCCAAGTACCGAACGTACGGCACCTCCGTGTTCAGCACACGTTCAGCTTGATGACGTCCCTCGAGCTCTTGATCCAGTAGAGGGTCGAGGGAGAGTTCCGTCAGCATGACGGCGTGGCGACGGTGTTGGTGATGTGATCCGCGCAGGGTTTCGCCTAAGCACTACGACAATATGACCGAGGTGGTAAACTGTGGAGGGGGCACCGCACACGGCTAAGAAACAACTGTTGTGCCTTTGGGGTGCCCCCTGGCCACGTATATAAAGGAGGGGGAGAGAGGTCGGCGGCCAGGAGGGGCGCACCATGGGGGGAGTCCTACTTGGACTCCTAGTCCAAGTAGCATTCCCCCCTCTTTCCTTTCTTCCACCGGAGGGAATAGGAAGGAGAGGGAGAGGGAAAGGGAAGGGGGCGCCACCCCTCCTCCTTGTCCTATTCGGACTCCCAAGGAGGAGGGCGCGCGGCCACCTCCCGCGGGCTTCTCTCTCTCTCCCTTAGGCCCGTGTTGGCCCAACACTTCCCCGAGGGGTTCTGTTTACCCCTCGGTACTCCGAAAAAATACCCGAACCACTCGGAACCATTCCGATGTCCGAATACTACCTTCCAATATATGAATCTTTACCTCTTGACCATTTAGAGACTCCTCGTCATGTTCGTGATCTCATCCGGGACTCCGAACAAACTTCGGTCACCAAAACACATAACTCATAATACAAATCGTCATCGAATGTTAAGCGTGCGGACCCTACGGGTTTGAGAACTATGTAGACATGACCGAGACACATCTCCGGTCAATAACCAATAGCGGAACATGGATGCTCATATTGGCTCCTACATATTCTACGAAGATCTTTATTGGTCAAACCGCATAACAACATACATTATTCCCTTTGTCATCAGTATGTTACTTGCCCGAGATTCGATCGTCGCTATCATCATACCTAGTTCAATCTCATTACCGGCAAATCTCTTTACTCATTGCGTAATGCATCATCCCATAACTAACTCATTAGTCACATTGCTTGCAAGGCTTATAGTGATGTGCATTACCGAGAGGGCCCAGAGATACCTCTCCGATACACGGCGTGACAAATCCTAATTTCGATCTATGCCAACTCAACAAACACCTTCGGAGACACCTGTAGAGCATCTTTATAATCACCTAGTTACGTAGTTATGTTTGATAGCACACAAAGTGTTCCTCCGGTATTCAGGAGTTGCATAATCTCACAGTCAGAGGAATATGTATAAGTCATGAAGAAAGCAATAGCAATAAAACTAAACGATCATTATGCTAAGCTAACGGATGGGTCTTGTCCATCACATCATTCTCTAACGATGTGATCCCGTTCATCAAATGACAACACATGTCTATGGTTAGGATACTTAACCATCTTTGATTAACGAGCTAGGGACACTCTGTTTGTCTATGTATTCACACATGTACTAAGTTTTCGGTTAATACAATTCTAGCATGAATAATAAACATTTATCTTGATATAAGGAAATATAATAACAACTTTATTATTGCCTCTAGGGCATATTTCCTTCAGTCTCCCACTTGCACTAGTGTCAAACAATCTAGATTACATAGTAATGATTCTAACACCCAGATCCGTATGTAATTGAAGAGGCTTAGTGTTGATCATGTTTTGCTCGTGGAAGAGGCTTAGTCAACGGGTCTGCAACATTCAGATCCGTATGTATTTTGCAAATCTCTATGTCTCCCTCCTTGACATGATCGCGAATGGAATTGAAGCGTCTCTTGATGTGTTTGGTTCTCTTGTGAAATCTGAATTCCTTCGCCAAGGCAATTGCTCCAGTATTGTCACAAAAGATTTTCACTGGACCCGATGCACTAGGTATTACACCTAGATCGGATATGAACTCCTTCATCCCGACTCCTTCATTGGCTGCTTCCGAAGCAGCTATGTACTCCGCTTCACACGTAGATCCTGCCACGACGCTCTGCTTGGAATTGCACCAACTGACAGCTCCACCATTCAATATAAATACGTATCCATTTTGTGACTTAGAGTCATCCAGATCAGTGTCAAAACTTGCATCGACATAACCATTTAAGACAAGCTCTTTGTCACCTCCATAAACGAGAAACATATCCTTAGTCCTTTTCAGGTATTTCAGGATGTTCTTGACCGCTGTCCAGTGATCCACTCCTGGATTACTTTGGTACCTCCCTGCTAAACTTATAGCAAGGCACACATCAGATCTAGTACACAGCATTACATACATGATAGAACCTATGGCTGAGGCATAGGGAATGACTTTCATTTTCTCTCTATCTTCTACAGTGGTCGGGCATTGAGTCTGACTCAACTTCACACCTTGTAACACAGGCAAGAACCCTTTCTTTGACTGATCCATTTTGAACTTCTTCAAAACTTTATCAAGGTATGTGCTTTGAGAAAGTCCAATTAAGCGTCTTGATCTATCTCTATAGATCTTGATGCCCAATATATAAGCAGCTTCGCCGAGGTCTCACTGGTGCGCGTCGGTCCTAAACAAACGGTTTTTAACCCCTTTCCGCGACGACATTTGGAACAGTCGCCAAGTGAGTGTGTGCGATAGGGTGTCCTTCCCACACGACCCAGAAACCGTCGGGGATATGGACCAGTGATCTAAAGGCCTTCCAAAATGTAATCGTGTGCGATGCAGCACACACTAAATTCGCTTGCACGTGTGGTATCGGTGATTAAGCGTTTCTAATGACGTAGTGAAACCATACGGTTTGTCATAATGAACCGTTTGGGAAACAGTATGTAAGGCACACGGGCCAACATATGAACGGTGTGCGATTTGTGCCCGATCACACACGAGTTTTCTGCGTAACCCGTCTGCCATGCTAGACTCCATCGCACACGTTTGCCAACAATTATCGTCTGCGATAATGTTCTATCACAAACAGTTCAGGAGCCCCTTCACACACATACAAGTGTTACAGACCGTTTGTGATTTGTTGGGTATCACCGACGGTTGCCGCAAGAGTGACGTGTGCTTTTCGTTTGGGATCCCACACGTTTCCTGAAAAAATTACGACAGGGATTGTATTTTGCATTGGGCACGGTTTACTCCCAGTTCTCGTGTGCGATAACGCGATATCACAAACGGTTCCGGAGACCCTACGCACACGTAGTAGTGCTGCAAATCGTTTGCGATCTACTGTGTATCACCGACGGTTCCGCTATGATTGACGTATGCTTTCTGATGTAGATCACACACACTCATTTAGTTGAACCGTGTGCGGAGCAATTGCCAGGTTAAAACAAAAATATCCCATTTTGAATCAGCGCGCAAAAAGAAAATTAGCCACAATATTCAATTGAACAAATAAACAAAAATATCCCATTTTGAATTGGAAAGCAAAAAGCAAATTCGCCACAATATTCAATTCAACAAATAGTGTCCACAGGAAGAACATTCATCAGATTTCAGAAAAATTGCAATTGAATATATGGTAGCTAAATTCCAATGATTTTTCCACACATATATGCATTACATAATTAATCATAGTGTATGAAATACGAAGACCTCATCAGATGGAAAACAATGGATCCATGCGTTATATGTTTAGCGGCTAACTCTTACTCATTGTTTTGGGAGAACGCATGCTAAAATCTTCATTATCACCAGTGGGATTGATGTAGTGATCCAGGAAGAAGTTGTTGATAAATCTCCGAACCATCAGCAATTCACCAGCCAGGAGCGGTTAAGGGGTCCTCGGTTTTAAGGTGAGCTGCAGTATTTTTAATATCAGAATGTGCCATATGAGTGGAGTAGAAGATATTAATTAAGATAGACTTACTGGTACTAATTCGCGAGGATCGTCACAACTATCAGCAGATTTGCAGATGGAGATCATGTGTCTGCAAACATAGTATCCACAAAGGTTGGTCCCTGCTTCTTGCTGAGGACACTGAAATTTTTTGTACAAAATTAGTCATGTATTTGTCCTGTTAGGGACAACCTAACCAGTGTTAGATGTATTATTTTTTCTTTGGACAAAATAGAAAGAGGTTTATTTAGAAGCTTGAACATTTTACTAGCGTAAGGAAAGGTATTTGCAGACTGTTGGATAAATTTTCCGAAAATAATGGATTTTGGTGTGTTACCGGAGAAACGATCTCGTGCTGCAGAGGTAGTTTCCTCTTGAACAGGTTCCCTGGTTTAGTTTGCCACAATGCGAGCACACTGCAAATGATGATGAATTTTGACAACATCAATTATTGAACCAGATATGAATGCAAATTAATTTCAACATCATAGAATTCAATACCTATCCAAGAATTGTTGAACATGCGTTAGATCCTGAGCGTTTGTTGACTCTCTAAGAGAATCAATGTAGTAAACTGTGTTCTTGTTTGGAACAATGAACACCAATATCCAGTGATTGCTACATATTAAGAAAGCCATGAACTTACGAATGATGTCGAAATCTGAAAGACAATCAGTGTATGTGTGGTTGTTTACTTGACTTACCGCTCATGATATGGCCAGAGAAATGATTCTGCATGGGACGTGTTTTCGAAGATATGGACAACCGTGTTAACGGCCCAATCCCATCGGTCCTTACCATCTAATGCTTTGCCATTTGCTAATGCAGGATCTATGAAATACACACTCTCCATTTTTCTTCTATGCGCGTTCAATCCCCTGAGAGGAATAAAATGCAGTTAGTTGTTTGTCATTTACAGCCTTGTATGGAGAAATTGATCAGAGTTTGTTAAGTACTTACAAAATCAGGCATCTTACACGAGTGGCATCGAGCACGTTGAAGTTGAAGAAGAGATGTAAGTCCTCGAAACTCACATTGATGGAACCAGCATCGTGTCAGAAATTATCTCTGTTGTAGTGGACTAGCAAACCATGATGACCTTCTGACATTGGATCCATGCAATATTCATGTAACTCGCGGCAACTGGAGCTGCACTCATCAGAGTATTTGCCAACATGAAATGGCTGGCCATGGACGTAATTGCGTGCTTCAAGTATGTCAGCTTTATTCTTAGCAAGCAACAAACATACTTCTTCATCATCCATGGCGTCAGAAATAATATTACTCCCCGATTCGAACAAGCTGCTGTTAATTTGGTTCTGGGCGATGAGTGCTTTAAGTAAGAGGCAATCGTTCTCTTTCCTCTTCACTCTCCCACTACGCTTCCTCGTGGTCGTGGGTGTAGCCTTTTTAGCCACTTCCTTCTTGGTACTTGAAGCATTTCTGGCAGAACGTCTGGTTGCCTGCAAGGTAGTCTGCCGAGCAGACGGTGAAGCTTGGACAGACTGCTTAGCAGATGGTTTTCCTATGTCGGACCGCTGAGCTGGCGATGCTGCTGTGACGGACTGCTGGGCTGTAGGAGCAGAGGCATCGGACTGCTGACCATGCATTGAAGTTATGTCAGGTTTCTGCGCAAGTGGTGCCAACTTGTCGGTGTGCTGAGGAGGTCGTGCCAACGCGTTGGTTTGCTGAGCAGGAAGTGCTGACACATTGGTATGCTGATCATGCGCCTGCGGACCGACGGACTGATGAGCAGTCGGTTCTGGACGTACAGACTGCTTAGCAGGCAATTCCGAAGCATTAGACTGCTTAGCAGTCTGGTCCACCAGGTTGGTCTGCTGAGCATGTGCTGTAGCTGGG
>NC_057808.1:261889940-261896708 GCF_018294505.1 Triticum aestivum
CGGCTGGCATCTGAACCGGTGGTGCGTCATCAGCAGTTGTAGGCCTTGCCACTGGCTGCTTTGGGGCGGAGGATGACATGGCCTGTACGCCACAAAGTCAGGCCGGCTGATCACAGGTTGATGCATCAGCCCGCGAGAGCTGCTGTGGCACGGAGAGCGTCACCGGTTGAGGGGCGACAGTGGTTGCTCTTGGCGGGGATTCAGGAATCTCATCGATGAACTATATTTTCTTTCGTGATGTAACAGTGTTTCTCCCAAGGTCCTTTCGTGAACTATATGTCTTGGGAGAGCCACTGGATGTGATGTAACAGTGTTTCTCCAAGGTCCTTTGCTCATCGAAGTCTCCTAGGACATTCTTCAGGGCAAATTCATTGAATCCAGGCTTTACTTCAGTCACGTAGCACTTCACACAGCCCGGCTTCAATGGCACATTGTCCAAGAAGAGGCCATCTTCCAAGAAGGATGGGCAAACCCAGGCTGTTGCACATTTTAATGTACCTTCATAATGTGTAAGCACACCCTTCAGTCTGTCTTTCATTCCAGATAGATCAGATATAGCATCATCACGAGCAGCTGCAGTTTCAGTGTCGCTGGGGTCAGCTGATGCACAGCTACTCTTGTGCAGTGTTGTCGCGCAATAAGCAGCATCCTCCATGTCTGCCTCCCCTCCTATCTGCTGGCTATCTGTCAGTGTTAGAGTCTTCTGCATCATCATTGACTCCTCAACATCCTTTCGAACAGCCGGATAAATCTCCTTCAACTTTTCATACAATGCATTCTGCTTCATTTCACTCCTCGCTTTTTTCATGCTCAGCCTCTCTTCTTTGCTGAGTGTGAAAGCCCTCTTGTGCGGGACATTAACACCCCCCTTGCACGGTCAGGGGGCTCTTTTGTGTCCAGAGCAATGGACAGAATGTCACATGGCCCTGAGTTCCTGTAGAACCTTTCAGGGATCTTGGAAGCCTCTACCATCACTTCATACAGTTTGGCGTCACGTGCGTTTTCAAAGTAATAAGTTCCATCATCACGCCTCTTTGCACATGCCCGCAAGTAGTCTCTGGCGCGTTCACCGCTGATTTCACTAAAGGCCGGATTCCCACCCGTCGCTACTGCTTCTTTGTCCTCCTGTTCCCATATCAGTTTCATGCCGTAGTATCCTGCCACACTCATATGGTGGGGGTGTATGTTCTTCTTCTGAAGTTCCGATTGCTTGAAACTCTTCTTAGCAAACTCTGGAGTTGCCTCGACCCTTTTGAATTCTGCCCAGTCTGCCTTTGTAATTTGGGGGTATGCGGGGATTGGGTCCTTGCCTTCACTCAAGTACTTCTTGTACAGCACGTGCTTCCAGTTTCTCGAAGCATCCCTGGCCTTCTTTAGTGCAGCGTGTTCCACCTGCATTCTCCACTGCTCTGGAACGTTGAAGTGATCCATGATCTCCCGGACTATCCTTCGCCGTGTTTCTGTGTCAGCCTTCCGAAACCCCGGCAGATTAATGTTGAGCCTTGCCCTGCCAACAAATCCACACACACTCCTGAACCTCATGCGTGCTTTATCTGGTTTAGTTGGAGCCCAGGACTTTAAATCAATCTTGGTTACTTCATATACACCTTTAGGCTGGTGTGTGGGCTTCCTTGGAGCGTTCCTCCGTGTCCTGACCGGAAGGGTAATTGCTGCAGCTCTATCCCGTTCAAGACTACTTGATCCCTCACAATCTGCTGAAGACCTAGGGTTGTCCGAATCAGATGAAGATACATGGCCTGAATGAGTGTTGTCGCTGCTACTCGGCATCTACAGAGAACACATGCGAAACTCGGGAAAGGAGGATAAGCATAAAACTAACAACTTGTATCAAGCTTTCTAAACATGCCATGCAATAATTTAGAAAATGTACGACTAATTTGTTAAGTTTGTGTGACTCGGGCGCCCGCGACCTATAAATAGGCAGTAACTTATTGGAACAAATACAGCTTATATGTAGTAAGGAAGGTAGATAATGAACATATATACGCTCTCCGTATTTTATAGCCAATTTGGGAACATACAGAACGAAATTGGAAGAGGGATTGCGAGGAAATATGCCTCACCATGATGGAGAGCAGTAACTAACAGGCTTCTTAATGCAAACCCGGCCGAGCCACAGGAGAGGCGAGGGTTACTGCATCGATATGCTCGAGGGTGGCTGGCGAGCAAACAAAGACGGCGAGGCGCGGGCTGCAGCGTGTTGGGAACGGCAGTGGAGGTAGGCTTGACGCCGAAGAGCGGGCACACGGTCGGGGTGAGCACGGCTGTGCCGAAGAGGGTTCTGCTGTGGATCTGGGGGAGGGGGAGCTGGCGAAGGAGATTGGGTGGACTAGTTGAGTGAAACGCAGGCGGACGGTGGGGGGTGTTGGGGACTCCGGGTGTTGGCGGCCTAGGTGAAAAGGGTGAAAAATATCCCCGGTCGCCGCGCACGCGGAAAGGCCTATGCAAACGGTTGGCTCTAAGTGCTCGTGTGCACAAACAGAATAATTTCTTTGAAATGAAGATGTACTAATTTTGAAATGAAGACGTGAGTTCATCGTTTCGCCTCTAAATTTTTCCCACGTAAACCAATCACAATTTTACCACGGGTTTGATTTGCTGGCGCATTTCAGGTCTCGTGTGCTATATGTAAGACATTTTTTGGCATTTACCGTGATGTTGGCATATAAATCAATTCCTAGCCGGACTGCATTTCCTGTCGAAAGGGATGAGGATTGCCGTTCGATCTGGGAGCATCCAACGGTGCAGACGTACGATCCGTGGGGTTTGGGTTCTGGCCAATCAGAACGCACGACTCAGATCGCGCGCGCAGCAAGGGGGGCATCGGCCACGGTTTGGTAGGCACACGGCTTTCGTGTGTGAACCGTGTGCTATTTGAAAACATTTTTTTGGGAGGGGCTATTTTGCAAACATGTACATGTGTTGTTGAAAGGGATGAGGATCGTCGTTCGATCAAGGAGAATCCAACGGTGCAGACGTATGATCCGTGGGGTTTGGGTTCTGGCCAATCAGAACGCACGACTCAGATCGCGCGCATGGCAGATGGGTGGGGGGTGCATCGGCCACGGTTTAGTGGACACACGGCTTTCGTGAGTGAACCGTGTGCCCTTTCAAAACATTTACATTACCTAACATCATATTTTTGTTCGAATGAAAACATGAGTTCATCACGAGTATAGTGGAGAGTGTCATATACTAGTATCATGAATATACAGTATATATGATACTAGTGTATGATACTACCTTTAATTAATTATAGTGCATAGTATAATACATAGAGTATAGTATCATATATAGATCATATTTATTGCCATGCATGACACAAATTAGCATCGCATTTAACATGATACGGTATCTACCTATATGTTACTCTAACCCTCTTTATATATATTTAATTCTTTGCCACATCAGCATACTTGCTGTTTCTGAGTGCATGACATCGTCGGCTATGATACCACCACTATGGCCAGCCTTATATAGTGGGGAGTATCATATACTATATATATAGTATCATGCATATGATACTAGTGTATGATACTACGTACGTACTTTCATAGTGCATATATAGTATCATAGAGTAGTACTAGCTCCCTCTATAAACTAATATAAGAGCGTTTAGATTACTAAAATAGTGACCTAAACGCTCTTATATTAGTTTACGGAGGGAGTATATATCATAGATGACCGTATTTATGGCCATGCATGACACAAAGTAGTATAGCATTTATTATATATATATGTTATGGTATCTACCTATGTTACTGCTTCTTTGCCACATCATCATATTTTCTATTCCCGGGTGCATGATACCGGCTATGATACCCCCACTATGGCCACCCTAATAAGGCTGGTCGTAATATGGGAGTATCAAGCGGTATGATGCATGCCAACTAGACTTTTTGTATGATGTGGCACACAGTTAAATGATGAAAGAGAGGGTGTGGTATCATATCATGATACCGTATCATATTAAATGTTGTACTACTTTGTGTCATGCATGGCAATTAATAAGGAACCTAAGATACTAACTTATTATACTATGCATGCGCGCATTACGGAGGTATTGCCGATCATATACTAGTATCATGCATATATACTCCCTCCTTTTCGGTTTATAGGCTTATCTCAAAATTTTAGTTTTTCCATTTTATAAGGCTCAACTTGGTTGTTCCCCATCACATGTCCAGATTCCAAGGTGCATTAAATCATTGCATGCAAGTATTAAGAGAAAGTTGACCAATGCATGTACTTTATATATGCATGCATGTATTGCAATTAATACATTGGAAAACATAATTTTTTGAGGAAAACAAAAGCATTAATTGGGTGTTTTTGCAAACTACAAAAAGTATTCCACCACTCACCATCTACCTTCGTTGGTGAGATTTTTGAATTGAGCCCATATAAGGCTGGTTGTAATGGGGAGTATCATATATACTAGTATCATGCATATGATAGTGTAGGATACTACTTCCGTAATGCATAGTATCATAAGTTAGCTTCTTAGGTTGCCTTACTAATTGTCATGCATCACACAAAGCAGTAGTACAACATTTAATATGACACGGTATCATGATATGATACCACATCCTCTCTTTCCTCATTTAATTGTGTGCCACATCATCCAGAAAGTCTAGTTGGCATGCATGATACCACTTATGATAATACCATTACAACCAGCCTAAACCGGAAAGGAGGGAGTATGAGACTAGCCACAATGGAGAGTACACTAGTGTAGCGACCCGACCTCAAACAGTCAAGTCTCTGTGCTTCAGTGTCATCCCTGGATCGGCAATGCTGACACACACAGTACTCGAAGGATTTATAACAGCGTAGCAATCACACACTTATTACATTGAATGTCTCAAAAGAGAACTTACTACAATAAATATGGCTTAAGGCCATCTAATACGATAACAGCGGAAGGCTTGGAAGATAAAGTGAGTCCATCAACTCCAACGGCATAGCTGAGCTGCATGGCAACAACCTAACGAACCTTACTCCTCGTCTGAAAAGTCTGCAACATAATACGTTGCAGCCCGGAAACGGGTCAGCACATGGAATATGCTGGCAATATAACACAGTAGAGCAAGTACAGAATAATGCTGTCACTACATGCATATTTGGCTGGTGGAAAGCTCTATGGTTACAGTTTTGCAAAAAGCCAATTTTTCCCTACAACAAAGGAATAAGTTTTATTTTAACTATCATGGTAGTTGAAACATCATTGAGAAGGTTCCTCCAACTCAATCCCAATTAAAAGTAATTATCAACCCAACAATGTTAAATTAGAGTGATGAGATACTTAGGATAATCCAAGTACTAGATACTCAAGATGTCCATAACCGGGGACACGGCTAACCATGATTAGATTGTACACTGTGGAGAGGTTTGCGCACTTTTCCCCACAAGACTCGACCGCCTCCATTGGATTACTCGCACTACATGGTGTTTGAGAAACGGATGACCAAGACACAGTCTTTCAGAAACATTAACTCTTTACTCCGGGTAGACCATACCAACCTACATCCCTCTACCTGCTGATCCACCTCTTCAAGAGCTCATGCAACTTACTCAACTATGCTAGAGCCCATAATAGCATGTGGCTGCACACGGAAGTTTCTAGCATGAAAATATCTTAGTTCCCTTTGAGCTTGAGTGGCGGACCTTAGGATGATCACACGGGTACTCCGGGATATCCTAGGACAACACTGGATTCTCCAGGTGCCCGACAAGCAATCCACCCAGATGTGTATTAAAGTTGCCACCTTAAGTTGTACCATTAATTAATCATCTCACGTTTTTCATGGATTCACTCACCCAAACCACGTCTACGAGCATAGCATAGCAATATAAGCAATACTTTGAAGTAACTCCCAAGGGTTTGAATATAACAGGGCAATAGGTTCTACCTCATCAACTACTTCCCAATACCCACAAGTTAATCATATCCTAATCATGAAGTGTTTGAGTATTGGAGCTAATGCATAAAACTGGGTATGAAAAGAGTATGATCAATGTGTTACTTGCCTTGCTGACGATCCGCAAAACCTAGGGACTCGTAGTAGCACGCTTCGCACTCCGGGAATTCTATCGCAAACAAACAATAGCATACATAAGCAATCAAGCAAAGAAGCACGGGTAAATCTCAAATAAGAAGAACTAACGGGAAAGTTCAACTTAAGAACTCCGGTTTGCAAAAAGAATCAAATCAAATGGAGCAACGAAACTCAAACTGCGAAAGAAACAAGATCCGTTTACTAATCTGGACTAAAGTCAAATTTTACAGTACCAAACTCTTGTTCAAGTTGATTAAACAGAAAGAGGGTTTCGAGACGAAGATCTAGGCGCTTGAATCGCCTGATTCTGATATACGAGCGAAAAGATAAACTGAAACGAAAATCGGATCAGAAATCGCGATCGAAAATAATCGCGGAAAATCCGAGAAAAAGAAAAACTGACGAATAGGCTAACGAACGAACGTTCGCTGTCTACGGCTAACGAGTGAACACCATTCGTTAAAACGAACGTACGGACGAACGTCCGCTAAATAAACTAAACCGAGAAAACCGGCGAACCGATCTAAAAAAACGAACCTAGGGTTTTCTAAAAAAACCGAACCGGTTTTAAAAATAAAACCAAACAGCGGCAACGGTAGCTTATACCTCCGGCGAGGTCCGGCGGGAGGCGCGGGGCGGCGACGGCAGGCGGCGGCGCAGCGCTAGGCGGCAGCGGCTGCAAGCGGCG
>NC_057808.1:261897068-261914009 GCF_018294505.1 Triticum aestivum
CTCCGCGTCGGGGACGAGGCGGACGGCTCGGGCGGTGGGCTGGGTTGGCTGGCTGGGCTTCGGCCCAGTCGGCGAAGAGATTTTTTTAAATAATTTCGCCAAAACTTAAATAAATCCTAGAATATAAAATAAAAATCTAAAAATGCCAAAACAAATTTTCACCGTTTAAATAAAATATTTAGAACAAGATGACCATTTTCTTGGCCCTAAAATGCAACTTTGAAAAACGTGCAATTTTCTAATGCAAATAAAATAACAATAAAATCCGAATAAAATCAAATATTTTATTTTAATATTTTTCCTCCAATACTTCATTTATTTTGGAGAATTCATATTATCTCCTCTCATATATTTTAATATGAAATATTTTCGGAGAGAAAAATAATTAAAACCAAAAATCCTCGTTTCAATATTTGATAGAACTCAAATATGAAAACAGTGAAATCCCCAACTCTCTCCGAGGGTCCTTGAGTTGCTTAAATTTCAAGGATCGCGAAATGAAATGTAGCAAAATATGATATGCAGGAATGATCTATGTATAACATTCCAAATTGAAAATTTGGGATGTTACAAACCTACCCCCCTTAAGATGAATCTCGCCCTCGAGATTTGGGTTGGCTAGAAAATAGGTGTGGGTGGTCTTTGCGAAGATCATCCTCTGGTTCCCAGGTGGCTTCATCCTCGGTATGGTGGCTCCACTGAACTTTGCAAAACTTGATAACCTTGCTGCGGGTGACTCGACTGGCAAATTCAAGAATCCTGACTGGCTTCTCCTCATAGGTTAGATCACTGTTAAACCGAATCGCTTCTAGAGGCACTGTATCTCTCAGTGGTATATCGGCCATCTCAGCATGACACTTCTTCAACTGTGAAACGTGAAACACATCATGAACTCCTGACAGTCCTTCAGGTAACTCCAACTTGTAGGCAACTTCTCCCATACGTTCCAAAACACGATACGGTCCTACAAATCTCGGGGCTAACTTTCCCTTGACTCCAAAATGTTTCACTCCTCGCAGAGGTGACACTCGCAGATATGCTATGTCTCAAATTTCATAGGTTACCTCCTTGCATTTCGAATCTGCATAACCCTTCTGCCTGGACTGAGCTACCTTTAGTCTATCGCGAATCAACTTAACCTTCTCTCAGACTCCTTGATCAAGTCTGGTCCAAACAACTGTCGATCTCCAACTTCATCCCACATCAACGGTGTTCTGCACCTTCGTCCATACAGGGCTTCGAACGGTGCCATCTTCAAACTGGCCTAGTAGCTATTGTTGTATGAGAACTCTGCGTAGGACAAATTGTCATCCCAACTAGATCCATAATCCCGCGCATAAGCTCTCAACATATCCTCCAGAATTTGGTTGACTCTCTCCGTCTGTCCATCTGTCTGCGGATGGAATGCCGTACTGAACTCCAACCTTGTCCCCAAAATCTGGTGCAGCTGATGCCAAAACTTTGAAGTAAACTGTGTTCCTCTATCTGATACGATGGTCCTCGGAACTCCATGCAGACATACGATCCTGGTCATATATATCTTGGCCAACTTCGCACTTGTATAGGTGGTTTTCACTGGGATAAAGTGAGCCACTTTGGTCAAGCGATCAACTACTACCCATATAGAATCATATCCTGATTTGGTCCTGGGCAATCCGGTGATAAAATCCATGCCAAGTTTTATCCCACTTCCATTCGGGTATCGGCATAGGCTGTAAAAATCCTGCTGGCTTTTGATGCTCTGCCTTCACTCTCTGACATACATCACATACAGCTACGTACTCGGCGATATCCTTCTTCATACCAGTCCACCAGAAACGTTCCTTCAAATCCAAATACATCTTGGTGTTTCCGGGGTGTATCGAGTATGGTGAGTCATGAGCCTCCTAAAGTATTAACTTTCCTATCTCTGTGCTATTGGGAACATAAACACGGTCCTCAAACCATAAGGTGTCGTGCTCATCCTCACGAAAACCTTTGGCCTTTCCTTTGCTCATTCTCTCTTTTACCTCGGCAATCTCTTTGTCATCCTTCTGAGCTTCTCGAATCTTTCCTAACAATGTAGACTGAACCTCCATTGTTGCAACAAAACCTCTAGGAACAATCTCCAATCGAAGTTCTCTGAGATCCTCTGCTAACTCCTTTGGCAATCCCGTGCTTACTAGGGTGTTAGCATGAGTCCGGCGTCGAGCCCAGACCTCGATTATATCCGGTTCATGGAAGGGTCGCCGCCTCTAGAGTCGTCAAATGTCAACCAGACGGATGAAGAGCCATCGGAGGACGAAGAAGAGGACGACGATGATGATGTGGAGGAATGGTCGAACGAGGAGGAGGAGGACAACGACGGCAACGACGATGACGATGGCGGCGGCGATGAAAAGCCAACGGTCAGTGGCAAGAAGCGTCCTCGCTAAGACAATGTCGCAGGGCCATCCAACAAGAACAAGAAGAAGAAGAAGGACTAAATTAAGCTAACTGTATATATCTTTGTTTATCCTGTCAATCTCATCGTAGACGGTTAGTAATATGTATTCGACAGAGATCTTCTACATTATCGCCAACAGGTTGGTTTGTTGAACTGTGTGCCCTAACGAGCACACAATTCACAAAAAAGACCGTATGGGCTGTGTCTATAATGATCGCACACAATTCTGATTACTGACTTGTTTGTCGGATATCTCACACATCTTGTTACGCCGAATCGTTTGTGTTCACCTGACTCATCGTAAATGTTTCATCGGAGTGAACTGTATGCCGTATATCGCACACACTTTGATCTGGCAGCCTGTTTCTGCTGTTCTGTCTCATCGCAAATAGTTCGTACAGATCAACCGTATGCCCCTCATCGCACACGCAACTAAAATCTGAACCGTGTTTGATGTATCATTCATCGCAAACGTTTTGCATATTTTTGACGTTTTTTTACATCACCGTTTGCGATTATTGCATCGCACACAGTTTCCTCAAAGCGTCTCTGATCATAGTGTCGCGTTAGCAGCATCCTGCAGTAGTGTCTTTCATTCAAAAAATCTTATTCAAGTATCCTTTTATGCTATCCAGAAATTATGTATTATTTCCAATCAACAATATGTCATCCACATATATAGAAATGCTACAAAGCTCCCACTCACTTTCTTGTGAATACAGTCTTCTCCAAAAGTCTGTATGAAACCATATACTTTGATCACAATATCAAAGCATATATTCCAACTCCGAGAGGCTTGCACCAGTCCATAAGTGGATCGCTGGAGCTTGCACACTTTGTTAGCACCTTTAGGATCGACAAAACCTTCTGGTTGCATCATATACGACTCTTCTTTAAGATATCCATTAAGGAATGTAGTTTTGACAAATTTCATAATCATAAAATGTGGCAATTGCTAACATGATTCAGACAGAATTAAGCATCGCTACGGGTGAGAAGGTCTCATCGTAGTCAACTCCTTGAACTTGTCGAAAACCTTTCGCAACAAGTCGAGCATTGTAGACGGTAACATTACCGTCAGCGTCAGTCTTCTTCTTGAAAATCCATTTATTCTCTATGGCTTGCCGATCATCGGGCAAGTCAACCAAAGTCCACACTTTGTTCTCATACATGGATCCCATCTCAGATTTCATGGCCTCAAGCCATTTCGCGGAATCTGGGCTCATCATCGCTTCCTCATAGTTCGTAGGTTCGTCATGGTCAAGTAACATGACCTCCAGAACAGGATTACCGTACCACTCTGGTGCGGACCGTACTCTGGTTGACCTGCGAGGTTCGGTAGTAACTTGATCTGAAGTTTTATGATCATCATCATTAGCTTCCTCACTGATTGGTGTAGGAATCAGTGGAACTGATTTCTGTGATGAACTACTTTCCAATTCGGGTGAAGGTACAATTACCTCATCAAGTTCTACTTTCCTCCCACTCACTTCTTTCGATAGAAACTCCTTCTCTAGAAAGGATCCATTCTTAGCAACGAATATCTTGCCTTCGGATCTGTGATAGAAAGTGTACCCAACAGTCTCCTTTGGGTATCCTATGGAGACACATTTCTCCGATTTGGGTTCGAGCTTATCAGGTTGAAGCTTTTTCACATAAGCATCGCAGCCCCAAACTTTAAGAAACGACAGCTTAGGTTTCTTGCCAAACCACAGCTCATATGGTGTCGTCTCAACGAATTTAGATGGTGCCCTATTTAACGTGAATGAAGCCGTTTCTAAAGCATAACCCCAAAACGATAGCGGTAAATCAGTAAGAGACATCATAGATCGCACCATATCAAATAAAGTATGGTTACGACGTTCGGACACACCATTACGCTGTGGTGTTCCAGGTGGCGTGAGTTGCGAAACTATTCCACATTGTTTCAAATGAAGACCAAACTCATAACTCAAATATTCACCTCCACGATCAGATCGTAGAAATTTTATTTTCTTGTTACGATGATTTTCCACTTCACTCTGAAATTCTTTGAACTTTTCAAATGTTTCATATTTATGTTTCATTAAGTAGATATACCCATATCTGCTCAAATCATCTATGAAGGTCGGAAAATAACGATACCTGCCGCGAGCCTCAACACTCATCGGACCGCATACATCAGTATGTATTATTGCCAATAAGTCAGTTGCTTGCTCCATTGTTCCGGAGAACGGAGTCTTAGTCATCTTGCCCATGAGGCATGGTTCGCAAACATCAAGTGATTCCAAAAGCCCATCGGCATGGAGTTTCTTCATGCGCTTTACACCAATATGACCTAAACGGCAGTGCCACAAATAAGTTGCACTATCATTATTAACCTCGCATCTTTTGGCTTCAATATTATGAATATGTGTATCACTACAATTGAGATTCAACAAAAATAGACCACTCGTCAAGGGTGCATGACCATACAGATATTACTCATATAAATAGAACAACCATTATTCTCTGATTTAAATGAATAACCGTCTCGCATAAAACAAGATCCAGATATAATGTTCATGCTCAACACTCGCACCAAATAACAATTATTTAGGTCTAAACCTAATCCCAACGGTAGATGTAGAGGTAGCGTGCCGATGGCGATCACATCGACTTTGGAACCATTTCCCACGCGCATCGTCACCTCGTCCTTAGCCAATCTTGGTTTAATCCGTAGCCCCTATTTCGAGTTGCAAATATGAGCAACAGAACCAGTATCAAATACCCAGGCGCTACTACGAGCATTAGTAAGGTACACATCAATAACATGTATATCAAATATACCTTTCACTTTGCCATCCTTCTTATCCGCCAAATACTTGGGTCAGTTCTGCTTCCAGTGACCAGTCCCTTTGCAGTAGAAGCACTCAGTTTCAGGCTTAGGTCCAGACTTGGGCTTCTTCACTTGAGAAGCAACTTGCTTGCCGTTCTTCTTGAAGTTCCACTTCTTCCCTTTGCCCTTTTTCTTGAAACTAGTGGTCTTGTTAACCATCAACACTTGATGCTCCTTCTTGGTTTCTACCTCCGCAGCCTTTAGCATCACGAAGAGCTCGGGAATTGTCTTATCCGTCCCTTGCATATTATAGTTCATCACAAAGCTTTTATAGCTTGGTGGGGGTGATTGAAGAACTCTGTCAATGACGCTATCATCCGGAAGATTAACTCCAAGTTGAGTCAAGTGGTTGTGGTACCCAGACATTCTGAGTATATGTTCACTGATAGAACTATTCTCCTCCTTTTTGCAGCTATAGAACTTATTGGAGACTTCATATCTCTCAATTCGGGCATTTGCTTGAAATATCAACTTCAACTCCTGGAACATCTCATATGGTCCATGACGTTCAAAATGTCTTTGAAGTCCCGATTCTAAGCTGTAAAGCATGGCACACTGAACTGTCGAGTAGTCATCAGCTTTGCTCTGCCAGACGTTCATAACGTCCGGAGTTGCTCCTGCAGCGGGTCTTGCACCTAGCGGTGCTTCCAGAACGTAATTCTTCTATGCAGCAATGAGGCTAATCCTCAAGTTAAGGACCCAGTCCGTGTAGTTGCTGCCATCATCTTTCAACTTAGCTTTCTCTAAGAACGCATTAAAATTCAAGGGAACGGTAGCACGGTCATTGATCTACAACAACATAGACATGCAAAAACTATCAGGTACTAAGTTCATGATAAATTAAAGTTCAATTAATCATATTACTTAAGAACTCCCACTTAGATAGACATCCCTCTAGTCATCTAAATGATCACGTGATCCATATCAACTAAACCATGTCCGATCATCACGCGAGATGGAGTAGTTTTCAATGGTGAACATCACTATGTTGATCATATCTACTATATGATTCACGTTCGACCTTTCGGTCTCAGTGTTCCGAGGCTATATCTGCATATGCTAGGCTCGTCAAGTTTAACCCGAGTATTCTGCACGTGCAAAACTGGCTTGCACCCGTTGTATGTGAACGTAGAGCTTATCACACCCGATCATCACGTGGTGTCTCGGCACGACGAACTGTAGCAACGGTGCATACTCAAGGAGAACACTTATACCTTGAAATTTAGTGAGGGATCATCTTATAATGCTACCGCCGTACTAAGCAAAATAAGATGCATAAAAGATAAACATCACATGCAATCAAAATATGTGACATGATATGGCCATCATCATCTTGTGCCTTTTAACTCCATCTCCAAAGCACCGTCATGATCTCCATTGTCACCGGCTTGACACCTTGATCTCCATCGTAGCATCGTTGTCGTCTCACCAACTATTGCTTCTACGACTATCGCTACCGCTTAGTGATAAAGTAAAGCAACTACATGGCGATTGCATTTCATACAATAAAGCGACAACCATAAGGCTCCTACCAGTTGCCGATAACTTTTACAAAACATGATCATCTCATACAACAATATATATCTCATCACGTCTTGACCATATCACATCACAACATGCCCTGCAAAAACAAGTTAGACGTCCTCTACTTTGTTGTTGCAAGTTTTACGTGGCTGCTACGGGCTTCTAGCAAGAACCATTCTTACCTACGCATCAAAAACCACAACGATTTTTGTCAAGTGTGCTGTTTTAACCTTCAACAAGGACCGGCCATAGTCAAACTCGATTCAACTAAAGTTGGAGAAACAGACACCCGCCAGCCACCTGTATGCGAAGCACGTCGGTAGAACCAGTCTCATGAACGGGGTCATGTAATGTCGGTCCGGGCCGCTTCATCCAACAATACCGCCGAATCAAACTAAGACGTTGGTGGTAAGCAGTCTGACTATTATCGCCCACAACTCATTGTGTTCTACTCGTGCATATCATCTACGCATAGACCTGGCTCGGATACCACTATTGGGGAACGTAGTAATTAAAAAAATTCCTATGATCATGCAAGATCTAACTAGGAGATGCATAGCAACGAGAGGGGAAGAGTGTGTCCACGTACCCTCGTAGACCGAAAGCGGAAGCGTTTAGTTAACGCGGTTGATGTAGTCGAACATCTTCATGATCCAACCGATCCAAGTACCGAACTGTAACGCCCCAAGACCAATGCTCCAGAAGACTTCCAGATGCTCTGAGTTTCGTCGTGTGATTTGTTTTGTTTGTTGCATCTCTTGCATTGCATCATGTCATCATGCAACCTTTTTTTTAAATACTCAGATAAATAAATTGTATGGATCTTCGATCCATTTAAATCGAGGGAATTCACATGGTGTTTTCTCTTTATAACATATCCTCCCAATATTGTTAGGGAGCTATAACAAAGTAATCCATTCTTTGGGAATCACCATAACACACTTGTAAAATAATTCCGTGCCTTTTCTGCTTCAAGTTTGGTCTCCAAACTCTGCCTTAAATTCTTTCTTCACTTTCCGGAGCTCCACCAAAAATCCGAACATTTTTGAACCTTCCCAACCCTCACTTCCTATTCAAATCATTTGAATTAAATTCAAATGCATTTGAATTTATATCTTTCAATCATGCCACTTCTATTTTTCCTGGATCAAGCGCATTTTTATGAGCCCGGGAAAACTAAGCGCATGCGCAAATCCTTTCCCTAACCCTTCCTTTCTTTTCTTCTCTCTAATTTCTTTTCTATTAAAAGAAATATGAGGGGGAGAGAGAGCGCAGCCTTGCAGCCCAGCCAGCCTCTTGGGCCTAACCAACCAGCGCCGGCCCACCTAACCCTCCTAACCCTAGCCGCTCGACCCTCAACCCCTCTCGTTCCCCTCCGCCGCCACCCACACACGCAGGCATCGAGCCAGGAGAGCCCTGCTCGATCCCCTCTTCCCTCGATGCGCCGTCAGAGAGAGAGACCAGTGCCGCACCCTTGTTCCGTTCCCCTCTGCCTCCTCCTCGTCGCCAGAGTCCAGCCACCCGACTAGCAGGAGGCCGCCGCCGCCATGAATGCCCGCAGGAGCGCCAACGCCACCAGGCCGCCGTCCCGCGCCCAAGCTCCTCCGCCCCGAGCTCCGTTCGCGCTGCCGTTTGCCCAGATCCGGTGCTGGCCGACTAGATCCACCCGTCTTCGCTGTTCCCGGCGCTGTCGGAGCCATGCTTCGAGTCCTCGCCGTCAAGCTCCACGCCGCTCACCAGCCTCGTCCGCTCCGCCCCTTCCTCTGCTCCACCTCCTTAGCATCGAGCGCCGCCCTTCGCCCCTCCGTCGTTCGCTTCGGGCGCCTCCGACCTTCCTCGTGCCCGATCTGCTCCAAGCCACGCCACCGGCCGAGTTCCTCGACCTCCGCGCGTCCCGGAGTCCCTCGCCCACTTCTGCATGTTCCAGTCATTGCTCCTCTCGGCTGCGCCTGTACGTCGACGCCAAGTTCCGTTGCCTGCTCGCCAACATCGCCCTAGCAGGAGCTCCGCCTCCCTTGCTTCATGCCAAGACCAACGCCGGCCACTTCTTCCAGCCGCTGCTCGGCCATGCCCCGACGACCAGCAGCTCGAGCTACCTCCACGCACCTCCTGTGACCTCCCGAGGCAGGGCCTTGACAAGTCCCTCAATGCCCCTCCAGATGTGTCAATGCCTCTATTTGACCCATGTACAACTATCCGGTGATGCGCCAAGTACCCCCTGGGATCGTCAAGTTCATACACGGAACCGCCAAGTACCACTACGATTGCCGTGTACATCTACGGACGCCAAGACCGGAACAACAAGTACCCGGACAACGTGTGTAACTCTAGCGTCGACCCCGTGGACGTCAAGTACCTCTATCGACGACCCCGAACATCGACGAAAACGTGTACCACTACTGTCTCCGTGTACCACTACTTCCCTCGGCGACCCGTGAACAACTACTTCCACTCCGAAAATGCACGCTTCGAAGGTATAACCGCCGAGACGACGCCCGTGAATGAATGATTGTGATGTATGAGTTGCTCATGTTCGAACCGTGTCCCAGTTGTCGCTTGCGTGTTCCTTGTTTCCATGCCACCGACATGTGGGACGCCCGGTAATCGGGATCACCCCACCATCCTTGCATGACACGCTCACGCCCACTTCTTTTGCACCGGTATCTCCGTGAGCTATCGGAACCGATATGTTGTCGTGGCATCATTTTCGGATTCGTTGCCGTGGCACCCATTTCTTCCACCACGGTGACAAATGCTTCATAACATGCTCATGTCAACATTTCCATAAAATTGCTTAAAACTTGCATATGTCATCCGCATCATGATAATAACATTTAAAACGTTTAAAATTGTTGTTTGCTTTAAATTGCTAAATGACATGAGGATTTATCGGAACTGTTGTTTGATGTTTCCGGCCTTATTTAAATTGCCTAAAATGTGTAGTTTACTTATGTCTCACCTCTTGCCATGTTAATCAACATTTAATATTGTTGGGTACATAAACGGGAGAGAACTAAATAATCGTATGTGGTGTTTCGTCAATATGCAACTCGTTGCATATTGAGCTCCACTTAATTTATAGTATTGTTTGTTGCACTTTGCCATGCCATGCCTCATTAAACCGGACATGCATCATACTTGATTGTGCATCATGCCATGTGTATGTGGTGGTTGTTTAATATGTTGTTTGTTTCTTTCTGGGTTGCTTCTCTCGTTAGCTTCGGTTTCGTTCCAGAGTTGTGAGGATTTGTTCGACTACATCCGTTTGTCTTCTTCATGGACTCGTTCTTCTTCCTAGCGGGATCTCAGACAAGATGACCATGCCCTAGAAATCACTTCTATCTTTGCTTGCTAGTTGTTCGCTCTATTGCTATGCCGCGCTACCTACCACTTGCTATATCATGCCTCCCATATTTCCATGTCAAGCCTCTAACCCACCTTTCCCAGCAAACCGTTGTTTGGCTATGTTACCGCTTTTGCTCAGCCCCTCTTATAGTGTTGCTAGTTGCAAGTGAAGATGAAGTTTGTTCCATGTTGGAACATGGATATGTTGGGATATCACAATATCTCTTATTTAATTAATGCATCTATATACTTGGTGAAGGGTGGAAGGCTCGGCCTTACGCCTGGTGTTTTGTTCCACTCTTGCTGCCCTAGTTTCCGTCATACCGGTGTTATGTTCCTTGATTTTGCGTTCCTTATGCGGTTGGGTGATTTATGGGACCCCCTTGACAGTTCGCTTTGAATAAAACTCCTCCAGCAAGGCCCAACCTTGGTTTTACCATTTGCCTACCTAAGCCTTTTCCCTTGGGTTCTGCAGACCCAAGGGTCATCTTTATTTTAAACCCCCGAGCCAGTGCTCCTCTGAGTGTTGGTCCAACCTGTCAGTCGCCGGGTGGCCACCAGGGGCAACTCTTGGCTCGCCTATCGGAAGCTTGGACAATCCGGTGTGCCCTGAGAACGAGATATGTGCAGCTCCTATCGGGATTTGTCGGCACATTCGGGCGGCTTTGCTGGTCTTGTTTTACCATTGTCGAAATGTCTTGTAAACCGGGATTCCGAGACTGATCGGGTCTTCCCGGGAGAAGGTTTATCCTTCGTTGACCGTGAGAGCTTATAATGGGCTAAGTTGGGACACCCCTGCAGGGTATTATCTTTCGAAAGCCGTGCCCGCGGTTATGTGGCAGATGGGAATTTGTAATATCCGGTTGTAGAGAACTTGACACTCGACTTAATTAAAACGCATCAACCGCGTGTGTAGCCGTGATGGTCTCTTTTCGGCGGAGTCCGGGAAGTGAACACGGCTTTTGGGTTATGTTTGACGTAAGTAGGAGTTCAGGATCACTTCTTGATCATTACTAGTTGACGATCGTTCCGTTGCTTCTCTTCTCGCTCTTATTTGCGTATGTTAGCCACCATATATGCTTAGTGCTTGCTGCAGCTCCACCTCACTACCTTCTCCTACCCATAAGCTTAAATAGTCTTGATCTCGCGGGTGTGAGATTGCTGAGTCCTCGTGACTCACAGATTCTTCCAAACAGTTGCAGGTGCCGATGATACCAGTGCATGTGACGCAACTGAGCTCAAGTGGGAGTTCGACGAGGACCTTGGTCGTTACTATGTTTCGTTTCCTGATGATCAGTAGTGGAGCCCAGTTGGGACGATCGGGGATCTAGCAATTGGGGTTGTCTTCTTTTATTTTGGTTCCGTAGTCGGACCTATGTGTGTACTTTGAATGATGTATGAATTTATTTATGTATTGTGTGAAGTGGCGATTGTAAGCCAACTCTTTATCCCATTCTTGTTCATTAGATGGGATTGTGTGAAGATGACCCTTCTTGCGACAAAACCACAATGCGGTTATGCCTCTAAGTCGTGCCTCGACACGTGGGAGATATAGCCGCATCGTGGGTGTTACACGAACGTACGACACCTCCGTGTTCAGCACACTTTCAGCTCGATGACGTCCCTCGAGCTCTTGATCCAGTAGAGGATCGAGGGAGAGTTCCGTCAGCATGATGGCGTGGAGACAGTGTTGGTGATGTGATCCACGCAGGGATTCGCCTAAGCACTACGACAATATGACCGAGGTGGTAAACTTTGGAGGGGGGCACGACACACGGCTAAGAAACAACTGTTGTGCCTTTGGGGTTCCCCTGGCCACGTATATAAAGGAGGGGGAGAGAGGCCGGCGGCCAGGAGGGGTGTGCCATGGGGGGAGTCCTACTTGGACTCCTAGTCCAAGTAGGATTCGCCCCCCCCCCCCTTTCCTTTCTTCCACCGAAGGAAATAGGAAGGAGAGGGAGAGGGAAAGGGAAGGGGGACGCCGTCCCCTCCTCCTTGTGCTATTCGGACTCACAAGGAGGGGGCGCGCGACCACCTCCTGCGGGCTTCCCTCTCTCTCCCTTAGGCCCATGTTGGCCCAACACTTCCCCGGGGGGTTCCGGTAACCCCTTGGTACTCCGGAAAAATACCCAAATCACTCGGAACCATTCCGATGTCCGAATACTACCTTTCAATATATGAATCTTTACCTCTCGGCCATTTCGAGACTCCTTGTCATGTTCGTATCTCATCTGGGACTCCGAACAAACTTCGGTCACCAAAACACATAATTCATAATACAAATCGTCATCGAACTTTAAGCGTGCGGACCCTACGGGTTCGAGAACTATGTAGACAGGACCGAGACACGTCTCCGGTCAATAACCAATAGCGGAACCTAGATGCTCATATTGGCTCCTACATATTCTACGAAGATCTTTATCGGTCAAACCGCATAACAACATACGTTATTCCCTTTGTCATTGGTATGTTACTTGCCCGAGATTCGATCGTCGGTATCATCATACCTAGATCAATCTCGTTACCGGCAAATCTCTTTACTCGTTCCGTAATGCATCATCCCATAACTAACTCATTAGTCACATTGCTTGCAAGGCTTATTGTGATGTGCATTACCAAGAGGGCCAAGAGATACCTCTCCGATACACGGAGTGACAGATCCTAATTTTTATCTATGCCAACTCAACAAACACCTTCGAAGACACCTGTAGAGCATCTTTATAATCACCCAGTTACGTTGTGACATTTGATAGCACACAAAGTGTTCCTCCGGTATTCAGGAGTTGCATAATCTCATAGTCAGAGGAATATGTATAAGTCATGAAGAAAGCAATAGCAATAAAAGTAAACGATCATTATACTAAGCTAACGGATGGGTCTTGTCCATCACATCATTCTCTAATGATGTGATCCCGTCCATCAAATGACAACACATGTCTATGGTTAGGAAACTTAACCATCTTTGATTAACGAGCTAGTCAAGTAGAGGCATACTAGGGACACTCTGTTTGTCTATGTATTCACACATGTACTAAGTTTCCGGTTAATACAATTCTAGCATGAATAATAAAAATTTATCATGATATAGGAAATATAAATAACAACTATATTATTGTCTCTAGGGCATATTTCCTTCACTAAACTGCTAATGAATGATTGTGGCCAGAGTTTAGTGTGCTGAGGAAGAAACATTACCGCGTGAGTAGTAAATGAAGTGTACGACCAGTGGTTGGCAGTTACAGCACGTACATGTGATAGATGCATGGTGGGACCAGTGTTAGAGCACATACATTAAATTATCAGCTTTCTTAGAATAGGATAATACCTGAGATTATTATAGAAAATGTTTCTGGAATTATTCTCATGACGTATTCAGCTTCTCAATTAACAGAAAAGAAAAATAAAAATGAAAAATGTTAGAAAATCTCTCAAATCTAATTTGATAATTTCACATGAATTAGTATCGTAAAAATTAAGTTCGTAGAATGTTTGATTTCGTGAAATGGCTTTTAACTTTTAGACAAAAGAGATGAAACGGGGTAGATGGAATCAATGGGAAAGGCATTAACTGATGATGTGACCATTGCTTGAGTAAATGTAGCTTTAGTTGTTGGATGTTGGCGGCTAGAGCAGGAGCGTGTTGTAGAGTGGGCCAGTGCATGCAGAGAATATAGTGCTATACATCTCTAATTCGGAACATACATGCAA
The DNA here is from genome assembly GCF_018294505.1 of Triticum aestivum. NCBI lineage: Eukaryota > Viridiplantae > Streptophyta > Magnoliopsida > Poales > Poaceae > Triticum > Triticum aestivum. The sequence goes on from NC_057808.1 coordinate 261,910,928, forward strand.
CAAAAATGATGAATACATATAGTGGTGCAAATCCCAATGCATATTCAATGGTGAGATATCAGGGGGTTGAGCCCGCAGATGCTCCTATGCAATTTCGATACTACACGTACATACTCTCAGTTCTGACAGATACTATATATATAGTAAAACTATTCATCACCCAGGGTGCGGATCAAATTATTCTTCACTCGAGGTAATCTTAAGATCGTTTAATAAATAAATTACATTTGACATACAAATAGATGTTCCTAAAGATTTTTACTGCGTAAGACTTGACATAAGAAAACAAAAATATTGGTCATAAGACCCTAAAAGTTACATTATATGTATATTTTACACTATGATTTTATGTCCGTAATTTTACGTAACATAAATATTTTTTATGACGCTTTAGTATTTTTTTACGTTCTCTTTTTTACATATGAAATAAGAAAAAATTTACAGGATGTAAAAATATGGTACACTGATGTTAAAATAGAAGGGATGGGGGGTCAAGAATAACTATTCCTCACTCAGGGTGACGAATAGCGCGACCCTACATACATACATACATACATACATACATATATATATATATATATATATATATATATATATATATATAACTTTTTTCAAAATCTATTTCTATATATATAGAATATTTGTAAGCGTAAACAAAAGTAAAAAATAAATCAAAAAAGAAAACAAAAACATAAAAAAACAGAAACAAAAACAAGGCGTTGGCGTCCCGCATAATGGGTCGGCCCATATGGTCACTCAACTGCGAGGCAATCAGCGAGGCGGAAGTTCGTTTCGCTCAATGCGAGACATAGTCGCATCCGACTCCGTCTAGGGAGAGAGAGGAGTTTGTGCCAAGGAATTCCGGCCCAGTTTAATTGGGAGATCAATTTACCAATTAACAAAGGCGTTGAAGTTGATTTAAATCAAAATGGCATTCAAAATACAATGAAGGAATCCGACAGGAATACTTCCAAGGATTTAAAACCAACTGTATGTTCTGAAATATATTTCCTCCTTCCATATACAAAATTTAGTTGCAACACCATAAGGAGTTCATTTGAGCAACTCTAAATAAAACAAAAAAAGCTAAAAAACTCTGATGTTAGATTTTTAAATAAACATGTTGTAATTCACACAAAACAAACCCCAAATCAGGATGTTACTGCTCCCGTGGGTAGGCGGGACATGCGTAAGATGATTAGTGCGAGGCACAATGTCTTCCAGGACCATGATGATGGCGACCGTGTGGCGCGGCACACTCGACGAATTGAGTCGGACCACTTCTTCTATGAGCATCATGTCATGTCCATGCCTTCGAAGCTCCTAAGGGAGCCTTGTATGTGGGGACGTGAAATTCGCCCCATGTTGGACGATGAAGCAAGGACTTGCGTAATGCTACAACAACGACGAGTACCTCGCAAATGGCGACATGCAAAGACGAGCCATCTTGGTGCGTCAAATTGTCGGCTCTTCTCACACGCAATTGACCGAGCGAATAATATGGACCGACACATTTTTGTGAATAGTGAACGTATACAGGACACCGGTTTTGGGAATCTAACGGGTTTTATTATTACTTTTTCTTTTAGTTCTTTATATTTTATATTATATTTTCTATTTTCCCGTGTTTTTTCTTCTTTTATTTTTATTTTATTCTTCCTTTTAAAACATTATTTTCCTTCACCAAATTATTTTTATAAATTTCAAATATTGTTTGGAATTTCAAATTTTGTTCAAAAATTCAGAAAATTGAAAGTGCGTTATATCGACTAGAGGGGGGTGAATAGGCGATTTTTATGAATTCTTCACTGAGGAATTTGCCGGTGAGGAAATTCCTTCGCGAAGAACTACTAGCAGCGGAATAAGTACTCAAAAGTAAACATAACAGAACACAAGCATGGTCATCATGATGAAATGAAGACAAGCACAGAGTACAGAAAGCGTAAACACAGGATAACACAGGATGAAAACAAACAGACTGAAGAAATTGAACTGAGAAAATTGAGAATGTCTTCAGTCAAAGTCTTCAAACAGATCTGAACAAGCACACAACATAGTAATGAGGAAATGAAAGAGTTGAGGAGATAGAACCAGTAAGCTTGGTGAAGACAATGATTTGGTAGACTAGTTCCAACTGCTGTCTCAGTTGTACATCTGGTTGGAGCGGCTAGGTATCACTACAAAAAAAAGACACATCCGTGACATTTTGGGCCGAACAAAAAAAAATGCGTCATACATATGACACTTCTATGACGATAATTGTGACAAAACCCGGTATCATCATAGATGTGGTGGGCTCCTACTTCTATGACAAAAAATCATGACAGAAAATGGGCTTTTCGTCCTGGGCAGGCCGGAGACGCAGCTGCATGACATTCTTTGGGCCGTCCATGACGGAAAAAACCGTGGTAGAAGCAAGGGGGAGGAAAATTTCGGGGAGTTCCCGGTTACGGTGGGAGGTCGGGGGCCGAGCGATGCGCGTTTCTCTCGTACACGTACGCGCGTGTGTGCGAGGCGTTGGCTCTAACTGAACCCGAGCGAGGCGTTGGGCTCTAACTGAAACCGAGCGATTGCACTGCAGGCTACGTGTTACTGAACCCGAGCGATCGATCGATGGCTGTTAACGGAACCCGATCGAGCGATTCCTTCGCTACTGCTGCTAACTGAAGTCGATCGATTGGATGAACAGTGAGCGTTGTGGGGGGGGGTGGATGAACAGTGAGCGGTGGCGTTGCCTCTGGATGAACAGGACCCCGTGGTGTGGAGGGCTGGATGAACAGTAGACAGTGGAGGGGTGCCCGTGGAGGGGTGGTTGAACAGTAGCCGGTGGAGTAGCGCGCGATGGAGGCTGGATGAACAGGAGCCCGTGGAGGCTGGAGGAGGTCGACGGTAGCCCGTGGAGGCTGGAGGAGGTCGACGGTGGAGATGAACAGTATCCCGTGGAGTCCCGTTTTGCGGTACGCTACACCCCTCCCGATGAACAGGACCCCCGTTTCGACCGTAGGAGGTCCGTTTTGTCCGTTTTGCGGTACGCCACACCCCTCCCGATCAACAGGACCCCCATTTCGACCGGAGGAGGCCC